>NC_058034.1:960165-976256 GCF_019176455.1 Solea senegalensis | reverse complement strand
TCATAGTTTAGTATGTCGTCCAAAAATTGACAAAAATGTCATAGTTTAGTTTATCGTCCAAAATGTGACAAAAGTGTCATAGTTTAGTATGTCGTCCTGATGATATCTTAAGTAATCATCCTCAAATTATCATAATTATTTAATATTATGGCCAATTTGTTTTCATTGGAAATGTTTACTTGCACGTTTTGGCATCAATACCAAAATGTCCCATTAATCAGACTTTCCAAAACTATAAATAATAATAAAGTCTAACAAATAATACATATTGTATTAGCAAACCCACACTGTGGCGTAATGACCATGAATATTGCTTGTCACCAACCAATATTACTCACTAATGATGATAAGAAATGCTCATCAGCTGCTGGCCAGCTTCAATCAAAGACACAGTATGTGTTTTTGTGTAAATAAATTGGCTTTTTTCTCAGTCTTCATTTCAACACTCACATTCAGAGATGATTTAAAAAACAAACAAAAAAATGAGCTGAACTCACTGGAATCGATCTTCTCTGGATTCTCTCAGCATGATGAAGACAAACAGACCCACTTCAGTGTTGAGAGAGAACGACACCACTTTATCCAGAATGACCACGAAACCCTGGACAAACAGATACACACTGACGAGTGTGTGTGTTTGTGTATGTGTGTGTGTGTGTCCATGTATTTAACAAACTAACCTATCGTTGTGAAGACATGTTCACCTTGAGTGGGCTCTTTAAAATGCTTTTCTCAGGGTTAAGACCTGGTTTTAGGTGTAGAATGGGTTTATTTTAAGGTTACCTATTGTGTGTCCTCACTAAGATATATTAAAAAAAACAAAAGAAAAACAGGTTTGTGTGTGTCTATGAAGTTATGAGGACCCATTTAGATTCTAATCCATCATAGTGAGGACATTTTAGCAGCTCCTCCTGACTTTAAAGGGCATTTAGAAGGTTAAGTAATATATCTATTCATGTCCTCACAAGAACAGAGAGATATGTGTGTGTGTGTTACTGTTTCTGTCAAACACTGATCTTATTAGGACCAGTAGTCCTCATGCAGACCACAACCTGGTCCTAAAGAGGCAGAAACCTGCAGAAATGTGGGTTTGCTAATACAATATGTATTATTTATGTCTAGGGCTTAAATTTGAATTGTGGTTACGGTTACGGTTAGAGATGAGGCGTGTGTGTATGTATGTGTGTGGTTACCCTGGGATCACACACTGACACAGTGAAGATGACACAAAATCCAAGCAATGATGCAAATCCTTTGACGACACTAAAGGAAACACACAAAAGAAAAGCGTTATCCCTTAAGAGAAAAAGCTGAAATACACATAATTATCAGGCCATGTTTCTCGTGTTACCTCCTTGCTGAGCAGATGTGCTCTTTGTTGGTCACATGTCTCTCCCAAGCTTTGGACAACCACTCCAGTCTCCTGCTCCACAGTGAGCTCACTAAACCATCGACTGAGAGAAACCCGACACACACAGAAACAACAGTGACCATCGGTGAGGGAAGAGTTTCCAGCACGTCCACGTCCAGACACAGAAAATGCAACAGCTTTTAATTCTAAATGTCAACACTAGGTGTTTTCAGGGATTAAATTATCATTATTATTCTTATTGTTATTAATAATAACAATAACAATAACAATAATAATAATTATTATTATTATTGTTATTGGAATGAAAATACAGCAGTAACAAAATGGAAATATGTCACGTTAACGTGATAGTACGCGTCTCTGAACGGGCTGTTTTCGGATCAGAGTTGTCGGAGTGGCATGTTTACGTGACATGTTTTTATTCCCATGTAAACGTAGTTATGGTGTGTTTCCACTAGTGCTACTCAACTCGACTCAGCAAGGTACGGTTAGTTTGCGTTTACATTAGCGATAGTACCTGGTATTAATAGTACTTGCTTGGCCACTGATTGGTCAGAGTGTCGTCACAGGAAGAGACGTCCGACACAAGAATCAAGCCGAACGATGCCGAACTGTAGATCAGTTAAAAATTTGTAACAATCCTACAAATGTGGGTTAATCTCCAACATTTACCAAAGAAATGTCTAAAATCTCAATATTTAACAGAGGAGTCTGGTGTATTTAGCGACAGCAAACCCTGCCACTGTATTTCAGTCCAGCGACTGCCAGACGGAGTCTGTGCTCCGGTCATGGAGGAAGTACTGCACAAATATTTCTAATTAACTGATTCTAATGATTCAGTTACACGGAAAACAACTGCTTTCAATGTCACTAGTCACTCTTTTGTGTGTGTCGCGTGTAAAAAGTCAAGGCAGTTTCATGCCGTGATGACTCCGCCCATGTTGAGAAGGCGTGGCTGAGTCGAGCTGTGACCATAGGTGGAAAAAGGGGCTTTAAAGTCACTTAAACAGCAGAAATCTTACTGGTGTGTTTCATGGCTGATCCCATCACCAGGAAGGACACAGTGACACTGATGGAGATAAACACCTGGATCAGCTCAGCGACCCACGAGTACACGCTGTAACGTTCATTAATGATCTGCATGGTGTTAGGAGGAGAGAGAGTGACACACGGTGGTGAGTTTTGGAACGAAGACAAGAGTTGACAGAAAATCACATTTTTACTAAATGACTGTATCATTGAAGTCGTGGTAGATAAACAGAAAATCGAGGAGTGTCATCTGTAATTTGTTAAATAATAATGGCTCTACGACAAAAGACAAAAGACATGACAGAGGGTTTTTGAAGTGCAGTTGTATGAGCGCCCCCTGCCTGAGAAACAGCAAATCACTCTTACTGAAAACTTGGCTCACCTCATAAAATCTACAGCTGCTTAAATCCACCCATAAATTAAGAATATAGTTGTCACTTTATCTCACTGTTAGACGGTCTCTTCTTCCTGGAAAATTAAGTCATGTCTCTGCACCAAAGTCCATAGAGAAAATTGTCATTTTTAAGTGCTGCCTTGTTTGTCACCGGGATTATTAACATACAGTATAGATCTGTTTTAGGTGAGTCTTTTGTTGAGCAGCTAAAATCTGATTTTCTTGAATTTCTACTGGGCTTCAGCCATATAGTTAGTGGTGATATTTAAGGGCATTTGACGCCCCTCAGGTTACATTACTGCCCTCTATTCTGGATCTAATCATCCATTACTTTTTCTCCTAACTTTCCATCTTCTCTAAAAGACAGTGAAGTGTGACAGTACAGCATACAACAAGCACACAACAAGCCTGAAATAGAGATATATATATATGTGACTAATACAGAGAGTGAAGTCTTACCTTCGTCAGTGGAATAGTTGCAATCTCTCCAGCTTTTTCAGACCTGAGAAGAAAGTCAAACCCAAACCATCACATTTTCGTATTTCCTGAATAAATTGAGGACGTCGTGTTTGTTCCACCTAAACCAAAGTTTTTACTAGACAGTCTCATTGCCTCTAACTCTGCAGGTTATCTTTTCCATCACTGAGATTTCCTGTATCATTATTTTTTATCATTTCTGAACTGACTGAGGATTTCGGCTCGTCTGAGTTTTCCGCTTCAGGCCAGAATTTTCTCCACAGATACTGATCTGTTTCCGACTTCAGCTCTCGTGATATTTCTCTTATAGATTTTCTATTTTTTCAAAAAAATCATATTAAATGTTCTCCCTGTAACTACAAGACAAAAATAATCTCTCTGGATTAAATGAAAACACAGTGGCTCCAGGTGTGTGTTTGCATCACTTTAAACATGTAGTTGTGGATACACAGGAAGAAAAACTGGAACTTTTCATTTAAAGCTTGTATGAAACACATGTTGGTTTCCAGGTAAATGCTATTCTCTCCATGCATTTATGTAGTGCTGTAAATACCATGTTGTCTGCTTTCCATGAACACTGTGTGACCACAGCCTCTTTTATGATAAAATGAGTGGTGTTTTTTTCATCAATGAGTCACTTGTACGGAAGCAAAACAAGTCAGAGTCGGAAGAAAACAACAACACCAATGACAATCAGTGACAATCTTCTTTCAATTGATCTGAATGATGAGATAAAAACAGAGTTTTTTTATGATGTTCCAAGCTGTAACAAGCAAGATTCACCACAAACATTTGTGACCAACATTTACACAACCCATTTACATGTTGTGCCAGAAATGACGCAAAGGCCAAAAATCATGAAAATGGAGCAGAAATGAATGAGTGAATCAACATGTGCTGCCTTTAAAGGTCCAGTGTGAGAGAATTAGTGACATCTAGTGGTGAGACTGCAGACTGCAACAAAGGTGAGCTCACAACTACCTTTTTCACATGCGTCAGGGAACTACAGTGGCCTACACACACCAGACAGGATGAGATCTTTGGTTCTCAAACTGTGGTACGTGTACCAGCAGAGGTACGGGAGCTTCCTCTCGTGGTACTTGGAGGTTTATACCAAGGTATGTGATCGGAGTGGAGCTGAGGACTTTTGACCGGAGTGTCCATCATAATCTCATTTCACTATATGCTATACCATGTGTGAAAAGTCTGTAGCTGACTTTGCTCGGCCTATTTACACCACTGTGTTTTAACGTAGGTGGTAATTGTTTTACTGAGAGAGCTCAATATTTTCTCAGGTGGTACCTGGTATAAAAAGTTTGAGAACTACTGCATTAGATGATACAGATGCTGATTGTGTGTATGTGTATGTACGTTATGCTACTGTGTATTGTAGCTTTATTATATATGAGAACAAGAGTTATTTAGCAAAAGCTATAATCTATCTGCACAGCACATCAGATGTTCACCTGTATCTTCCCTATTCAAATTCAATTCTATTCTAATGCATCGACTTTGTGTCTTTAGTTTGTCCTCAAAGTCCTAAACTCTGGCCCTTTGAGCATAAAGACATGAAGCTGTCTGAAAAGTTAAAGCTAAAGTTTGACCGTCATCGTACTTTCCTCCCTGCGTTTCTGTCCATTTATAAAAGTGATCCCACCCGGTGTGAATTAATCTTCATTAAGACTCATTGAAACAGAGGCCGGTAAACGACCAGCTCCCAGCCGGCACAGGAACCTCCTCAGGGAAGATACAAGAGCAACTACAGTGCAGGCAAAATATTGTCCTAAATATTAAATGAGCCACAAACGGTAATACGAACACACGGCAGACCAGGGCCAACGTCATGAATCAGTGTTTCCATTTTAAACCCTAATTCTGGCCATTTGTCTGCTGCTGCTGCTGCCGTGCTGTAGGTTTCATTAGTTGTTTTCTCTGCAAACACAGAGATGCTATATACACTGCAACAGCAGCAGGAGGAGAACGTTTAACATCATTTCAAGGCTTATTCAGAAAGCCTGGTGGGGAAAATGAGCAGAATAAGATCATGATCATAATAAACTATCGTTATTGTGTGTACACACGAAAGTCGATCCATCATTGCCAAAACTGGCCAAAAATTATACACAAAGCATAATCTATTTCTCAAACTGTAAATGCAACTCCTGCTTTTATCTTCAATCTGTGCAATAGATCTGCAATAAACCTGTACTACTGCTCTCTTTGTGTTCTCTTTAGATACACTGTAAATATCCATCCATCCATTTTCCACCACTTTTATCCTTGATGAGGGTCGTGGGGGATGCTGTGCCAATCTCAGCTGATATAGTGCGATAGGCGGGGGACACAGAGACAAACACAGGGACAAACAACCATCTACTCTTACTCTCACAGTCAATTTAGAGTGTCTAACTTGCCTAATCCCCAAATCTGCATGGACATCTTTGGGCTGCGGGAGAAAACCCACGCTCACTAACTAAATACATACATACAACACAAAGTGGCCCACCCCTTTATAGTGAGATATTGCTGTGTGTTTTTTTTAAATGATAGATTCATTTTGTATCATAAATATGTTTATATTGTGAACTATTTATTGTTCCATATCAAAACAGACACTTTTATTTTGAAATTATGTGAAATATCATCAACCCTATCATCGACGCTCATGTGGAGGATAAAACGGTAAGAAAAGAAACATTCATCTTATAATTTTTAGATATTTTAAAGCAGAAATGCAACATATTACTTTTTCATTAAGCCTCCACAGTTAGTTATTGCTGCATGAGGCATCAGATGGGACTGTAACTGACAACATCCCAGCATGACAGCATAATAACTCTCATCTGCTTTTCTATTTCATTCCCGTCCCTCTTCCTCTTCAGCTGCAGTGGCTGCTCTCCAACACTGAGCTGTGACATGCTGAGTCACAGTCGGGGATCAGGGAGACAAAACTAATTAACAGGACAAGCAAAAAAGCAAAGTCATGACACCGTGTGCATCCTGGTATTTCAAATCACCACAGATAACAAGCCGGATACAGTCAGGGAGCAGCTTTTTGTCTATTTGAGCAAATGCTGCGAAAGGAAAACGGGGGGAAAAAGCTTCAGAGGTGACTGTGAATGTTCCACTTTCGGATGAAAAAATAAAAAGGAAAAAGCAACGAGACATGCAGGAGAGTGAGAGGGAAGATTATCAGGGAGTGTACGCTCCGGCGGAACAGTCCAAATGACTGCTTTCAGTGACGGAAGTGCTGAGAAGTGACAAACGGGACGACGAGGGCAGCTATCAGCAGACTGTAAATAACTCGTAAGAGCCGTGTGGGTTTGTGTGATGAGCAACTGTGGTGACAAGTGGCTTTTACTCACTGTCAGATTTTTACCACTTCCTGTTTCAACCAAGCCGGGAATTACAAAATAAAAGAAGAAACAATGTTTCCATGTAAGGCTGCAACAATTAGTCCATTCAGATCTAAATTCAGATCATCTGTCTCCATCTCGTCCTCTCCTTTGTGTCCTCTTCTGTTACACTAACTGTCCTCATGTCAACAATCCATGAATCTTCTCTCTGGTCTTCCTCTTTTCCACCTGCCCAGAGGCTCCATCTCCAACGTCCTTTGTCCAATATAATCACCATCTCAACCTTCACTCTCTTACTTTATTTCCAACCTGAGCCGAGTCCCTCGAATATGCTCATACCTACAATCGTCGTAAAACATAACACTAAACATAGACTGATAAAACTAGAAAGCTGTGTATTCTCAGAGCTTGCATTAAAATAAAAGTGTTTGGTTTTACTTCCAGTACATAGTCAGATTTATCTGAAGAAGCCACAGATGACAACTTAGCACGTCTTTCTCTTAGCAGTTGATGTTAACACATACAAACTTGCACGTACATTCTAGTGTTTTTAGTTTTAAAAAAAGTATATAAATCACCCCATTTCACGGGTACATACAAGGGAGACACATAGCACATTCTAGTTTTCTGTAGATACAGTTGTGTCAATTCATTTGCAGTACTGTCACGCGTTTGATACACTGCTACTTAGCGACGAGTCAAGCAGCAGCGGAGCTAACGGGACGCCAAAGGTAGGCAGGAGAGGCTAATGTGAGCGCCATTTCATTGTGTAAACTATACATGTTTAGTGACTTTTTGCCACATTTGTGACCTGGAGGAGCAGCATGATAACAGGACACCAAATAAAAAGGACTTCGATGATTGTTGGAAATGTTAAAGACCACATGGACACGTTTCAATAACAAACCTATTGTGCAGCCGTCGTGTGAACGGGCTGCAGACTCCTCCTCCTCCTGCAGCTGGTGACAGGTTGTTTGACCCCTGACAGAAGCCTCTCTACATCCTGTTTAAAGTCACCACATGACACCTGCATTCATCCAAGCCGCGTGAATGAAACATGAACACGGATGAGGCGGCAGCTCCCGCGGGACGTGACACACACTCACAGGAGGGTGTGGTGTTTTTGTCACGGTCTAACCTTGATGCTCAAAGTACGAGAGATGCCGTGTGTACTCTGCTGTCTGCTGCACTCTTATTTCACATTCACATTTTTCCTCCAGGCTGAGTGAATACCCATTTTTCTCTTAAAATATTCACAGATTTAGGAGAGTGGCACTGGTTACTAAAACCTCTTGGCAGGGGGAACATGAATATTAATATGGATATTTGGGATTTTACGCTTTGTTTCTTTACAGCCCGTTAAACCAGAATGAAGACGAAGATGAAGAGCAGCCTGGGACCACAAAAAACAATTCTTATAATAGTATACAGTTTCCAACTAAGTCTTAAACATTTAATACAATCATAATTAATTCTATTTTTCTGGTTTGTATATTAACAATTACATAAAATGGGAGGTGATGGTGTTTGCTTTTATCAGCCACAGCCTGGATCTGCTCATCAGACCAGATTTATGGGCATCTTTTGCCATGACGGTAATAAACGAGGCATGACTTTGAGGAGAGAGACACGAGCGTCCAAGGCGGCATTTCTAACGCGCCTGCTGTCACCAATATCACGGCTAAACAAAGATGGATCGGGCAATTTTTTATTTTGAATGTTCAAACATTCTCATGTTTGTCTGGCTGTGACTTTGAGATGGGGCAATAAGTTTATCACAATTAAACATTTTCAAATCAGAGCATATCAATAATGATAGATGAATTAAAGACCAATATTTGCTCTTGAATAAACATGGTAATTGTGATTTTAAATCATTTTATGCAAAGAAAACAACAAACACAGTGCAACTATTTTGATTGTTTGTGATTCGTTACAGGAACGTCTAAACGTCACGCGACTAAATTCATTCATTCATTTTCTAAGGCTGTTATCCTCGACGTGAGGGTCCTGAGCAGACATGTTTACAAATTAAACGGAGAAAAACAATGAATTACATAATTAACTGTCTTTTTCAGTTTTTAGGTAAAGGTCCAGTGTGTAAGATTCAGGCAAAATTATTTAAATGATATATTATTTGCATGAATTGTTGTTTTCATTACGACAGAATGACAATCCCTAACTGACAGCTATTGTTATACTAATAATAATAATAACAATAACAATAACAACAACAACAGCAATAATAATAACAATAGTAATAATAATAACAATGATACATTTGATTTATGAGTGCCTTTTCCACACTCAAGGTCACTTAACGAAACATATATAGGTTTAAAGGTTTATAGATTAGAACTTAATGAGACTTCTGAACTGGACTCACACAGTCTTGACAAACCATTGCAGATGGTCGTCTAACTCATCAAAATGTTGTTTTTTTTACTTCCCTCGGTCATGTCAACATGAAGCTGTAGCTCTCCACATGGATCCCAAGTGTTCAGAGAGTTGCAGCCCGTATAAAAGCAAAGTGCTGTTAGAAGAGTTTGTTATTACCCTCCTCATCTTAACACAGCTCTAAAAGACTCAACATATGAAGAGAACAAGGTTAGAGGATTGGGATTTGAAGCTGTGGAACAACCATGTGCCCCAAAAAAATCATAAGAAATATAATATGTATGCTCCCACTAGGGGGCATTGTTGGTCCATGAAAGTGGCAGCTGTGACGGTGTGAGCAGAGCACCTGTCACAGAGGTTTTCTCAGCCATGTGGGTCACAGAAGCTCTGCTTTTTTAAAGAGATGAACAGCGTTGGGTAGGGGGAGAGAAAGAATAACACAGAAATAAAAATTCATGCCAAGCAATCAGAATGAAAAATGGTTGTTCTGCAAATCAACGGGATGAAAGAAGATTTAATGGGAAAGGACAGCCGGTGCCAGGGAGCTATTACAATTCAAGGATGCTTTGAAACAATTACATATTCAGTCCAGGAGCTGTTAATTGTGCACATTTGCACAACTTCTCTGCTGATGTATCATCACTGTCACATTTGGCCATCGGTTTAATAGCATACTGTACAATTCTGATGACAGAAAGCTCAATTTCTATCAGAAATGAATCTCCTGCTGTTGTTACTCACGCTCTCTGAATGGGTGGAGACGATATAGTGAAATAATAAAAGCTCTAGATGTGTGCCAATTTATGTAGGAAATGGACTGATATCACTGGAAGAGATTTGATAGTAGAATTGTCAATCTACATGACATAATGAGGACAGTTTGCTTTTACCAGCATCCAAGTCTTTTCACCAACTCATTTAATTTCCAGAACAAATAAATCCATGAGAAATTCTTCTAAAGTGTTCTGTCCGCTGACTTTTAAAACAAAAAACCTTTTAATCCAAAGCAGAAGAGAAGAGAAGTTGAGCTGCATGTCACGTTGTACCGAGGCACCTGCATGGTTGCTCTCCCTCAAAACATGGCTGCCAGTGTGGACACAAGGAAAAACACCTATGCCAGCTTAAGTCTATGACATCTTCTGAATATGTGCACCCCTTTATCCAGATTTTTGACTGGAGACTTTTTTGTAAAAGGTTTGTAAAACACCAAAGTCCATAGAGAAAATCAGCATTTTAAGATCAAGACACACAGGAGTTGCTGATCATCCATCAGTAAACTCACTTCTATGTTGAAAATCCATCCTTCTTCTATCACTTTATCTCAACATGAGGGTCTCAGCTGACATAGGGCGATGGGTGGGGTCACACCCTGAACAGTTCTCCAGTTCATCACAGATGGATTCACTCTCACAATCAGACCTATGGTCAATTTAGAGTGTCCACTTTACCTAATATGTTGAAAATCCATTGTTTAAGTGGCACAGACTTATCAAACAAGAGCAGCTTCTGAGTCACTGCGAGCTAAAAACGCTGACTTTCTCTCCAGACTTTGGTGTGGCAGAGTAGGCGGTTTACAAACTTCAGTTTCCATTCAGAAACGTCTTTTTTTTTAATGGTGAGACAAAGAAGCAAGTGTATTCTTAAGATACTGTGGATTTCAGAAAGCATAGATTTCACTGTGTAGCTAAAATCTGTTTTCAGTGAGAATGAACCTCCATGTCTCAGCCCTGACTCTGCATTTAAAGATTTACGGTCGGAAAAATGTGACAAATTCCTATATATGTTAATTAAAACTCCATCAGCTTCTTTCTAATGGAAAATAGCCACTGCAGGGCAAAGTCAGGAATACAACTTTAGATGTAAATCTGTCTTAATGTCTGAGAACATGTTAAACAGCAGTGATTTACAGATGAAGGCTTGTGGCTAAAGGCAGGAAACAAGAGATGAAGGCATATGATGTACAGACTCACTCTTCTAATGAGATGTTGCTGTGCAGCAGAATGTGGGCGGAGGAATGAGATCCAGGTGGGCTGCTGGCGTCAGGCTGTGCGGTTGTCTCATCTGCCAAATGCCTCTCAGGTAAGGATGTCTGAGGAACGATTTCCAACACTGCCCAGCACCTGAAACACAAACACGCGCAGAAAAATAAATATGCTGTGCTTTAATTAGTAAGAGTGAGAATGACATGATTACTCACTCACTCACTCACTCAAACATGACATGTAATACATGGTCCAAGATGAGGATACAGCAATAATCATTGCATTAAAAGACAATGTTATTATTTCCAGGAGGAAAGTTTGTGTCACTGTGCAAATCTTTCACTCTCTGTAACATCTTCATTCAAAGAATTGAGGTCCACACTTGGAATTAGTTGCTTTCTTGTCCATCTGTCTACACAACACATACCCCCGACCTGTACAACTATCACAAACACGCCCTCTGCTGGAACCACAGGCACTGCAGCACAACATACCCAACAACAACCAGCATTTCGACGAGCCCTGAACACAAATCAAACACATAAACAGATGATTAGCTGCGACACCACAGGAAAAAAATCGGTTGTTGATCCACTGCAACAGCTAACAATAATTTGAAATCACCTATTTTGTGACTTTGGAGTATAAAATGATTTGTTTGAATTTACATAAGCAACACAAATCTACTGAATGAGGCAGAAGTAGAGCAGCAGCTCCTGTGTGTCCAAGAGCTAAACACGCTGATTTTCTCTGTGGACTTTGGTGCAGAAGACAACAATGACAACAAAGTGACAATTATATTGTTCATTTATGGTGCAGATTTTATGATGTTAGCTTTTTGTTAAGTGGTGGAAATCTGAAATGAAACATTTATATAAACCTTGGTTTTCAGTCCAAAAAAAATGCTCTCTAGTTAAAGACAAGAACGATGAGAGGTGAACTCGATATCCGAGAAGCAGGCATAGATTTAATTAGATGAGCCTTTTGTTAAGAGCCTTGTGTCCCTGCTGACAGTCATGTGTCTGCATCACCACAAGGACTGATAATGTAGTGAAAATGTGCAGGTAAATCTGTTTAGAGCATATAAATACATATATATGCCGCCAGCTTATCGATAATCATATCTCATAAGTCAGAACGACAATATATTGCTATATGGATATTTTGTTCCACCTCTATTCCCAATACTTCACTTGTAATATTTCACAAGGCTTCTGTCTGATCCAATCCCAGCACACAGAGTGTTTTATGACCACCAGGCACTAATAGCTGTTCTGTGCCAACATGAAGATGAAGCATCATGATCCAACAGACAACACGCCGTGAGCGATTCTACAATTTCCAACATATGTACTTGCTTCAATCTAATTTTTCACGGCATTTCCTGACTACAGCTGGAGAGATTCAATAAGTGCCGCAGTGTGTGATAACGTGAAGATTAAAGGAACAACAGGTAAATTTCTCAGGAAAAGACTGAAAACAAGCTTGATTTTCTTACAGGAGGTTGTTGCAAGACAGGACCATTTGTCACAGAGATACAACGCGGCCTCTAATCTAGGGTAACACACACACACACACACACACACACTTGCTTAGTCACTGCTGGCACCAGGGTGCAATAATCAACATTTTTATATGAACAATGGATCAAATGAATGTGGTGTAATGTGAACAAGCCACTGAGAATTATCACCCGACTCTGCAGTTCTCCTCAGACCTTCAGAGTGTTTTAGCATTGTTCACCTCACTGTTCATATTTTATGGCACAAAACTTTACGGGTCTGATTCAGTCGCACTGCTCCCTCCATCCTTATCCTCCGTCCTTATCCTCCAACGAACCTACTCTAGCTCCGTTGAGCTAAAGTAGGAACAGAAACCGTGTAAAACTGAAAATAAAGATGGTCGACGTGATCACTCCTGAATGTGAAGCCACTCTATGTGGATGGCGTCCTACTTGCCTGCTGCTTGATAGAGGCCTGTACATACTACGCAAGAACAGAGACAGGACATTTCATACTTCACGAGAAAGTCAAGTGCAGGACTCCTGGGAAGTCCTCACAGGGAATGACAACATTTCCACATTACCCACACACACTTCAGATTTCTGGGCCAATCACATAATAGTTGTCAGACACCACACAAGAATAACGTTCTGTCCAGATGATGTGTCAAGAACAAGCAGCAGGAAAATCATGATGTCATTCTTTTCCTGCAGCCCAGGGAGAGAGAACACATTTCAGTATGTACAGGCCTTTAGTCATAAACCTCAGCCCCTCTATGCTAACACATGGGAAATGGACCAAACCCAATAAATTAGTACACATTAAATAAATGTTTTAAAAGATGGTTCTGACATTCACAACACTGTACACTAAAGCCACTATTTAAATTAGCCTACATGTTATTGATATAATGAGACATCATGATTGACAGCTGAGACTGACTCATAACTGGATGTGCAGGTTTCAACCCTTTGATAACAAACTTTAGCTTCAAGTGACAATGCACGTGTTCACCATCGCGCTGAAATATAGAAACGTTTCCGGTTAATACTGCATTCATGATATTGTACAAAATGTACTAAAATTGCGCAGCCCATAAGTTCATTTTTCAGTGGAATGTTAAGTTAACATTATAAATTTTAGTCTCAGGAGAGGTTTCCCAACAAACTGCCAATCATTTTACATGTAACCTGAATGCTAGCTGACTGTTGCCTAGCTTCAATGCCACCAAGCCATTCCAACACCAACTCATAAACACAAGTTCTGAAAATCCTCACAATTTTTTTTAAATATGGTGGTTGTTAAGTTAATATTAACCTGCATTGTAGCTGCAATGCCAGCTAGGCATTTGAACATCAAGCAGTTCATTTAAAAACACAAGTTCACGAGTTCCAATTAAAGGCACCAAAACCCAAACACACTAAACAATTATGGCTAGCTAACACTGCTACCTAGATGTTTCCAAGTCTGGAAAAGGTTTAGTGAGATTTAGTTTAGTTTGAAAAGGTTTTCCCCAGTGAGACTGCATTTGAAAAAACAAAAGTCATTTTAACTTAATTTAGCTTTTTCAAGGCTAACTGAGGAGTGTGGTGGTGCAAGGCAGAGCAAGACAAACTTTCTTAAGAGAGTGTATAATGTTGGAGACGTGGCAGTCTTCCAGTCTTCCAGATCTGCCTGACATGGAAACAGAGACTTAGTTCCTTTAAGGACATCATGAATTCATTTATCATTTATCAGTTAGAACAATCCACACAGCGCTGAAATGATACCTTACTTTAATTTTGGCCTGAGGCCTGAACGAGTACGAAGCACAATATATTCAATCAAGAAAATGAGATGATCTTTTGAATTTGACAGTCTGACTATTGATGAAACCAATAGATTCATTCTGAACATAATGTTACTGCAGCTGGACAAGTGCAGGGACATGTCTGCTGCTGCATGTGTCCAACACCACAGCCTCCTCCTGTTCTACTTTCCTTTGCCATGCTTGACTTTGGCATCATCTCTCAGAGTTGTGTCTGGACTCAGCTCTGTTGAGCCCTTGAGGTTTATTCTTCTCCCAGCTGAATTACGTAGAGAAGAATTTCAAGGGCAAAGAATACACCTGACTATATTAGTTTACTTCTTTGCCTCTGAGGTAAATACAGATTCTTTTTTAAACCTTGAGCTTGTTATATATGTTGTTATATATAATATGTTATAATAATGTTTTTTATATATATATATATATATATATATATAAAAAAAACAACATTTTGGGATAAAGGCTCTCTGTCCAAATCTCCTCTCACAACATAAGCATAGAAAGTTGCATTTGCTTCTGAAATAGTTTTAAATGAACTATCTATTATTTTAGTGTTAGAGTAATACCAAGAGAGCGCAGTTTCACACTAATCCAGAGCTTGTTTGGTCTCAATCAGAAATGGTGTTGAATTTACTATTTTAGGAGTTACTTTATTCTGTGTAGAACAATCAATGTGAGGCTCCCTCTCTCTGCGTTCTGCTCTGTGATTAGTCAGAGTCTCGTGTCCCCGGCCAGGTTTTCTCCATGAAAGTGCAGTAGAAGTGCAGAAATCTAGTTCTCTTCCAGATCACTTGACTTACATTATGTTGAAATGTTATTATGTAATTATTGTTCAGAAATGCCAAAGAAATATGTCGATTAACCTGCCTTTAATTATATGATCTAATATCTAACCACTATTCAAGCATGTGTAGTCGAATAAGAATAAGTATACATTTACATTCTCATTTGTATACTCGTATACAATTCTTACATTCTTAAGACTCGCCTTTCCAATGTAGCCAGTTTCTCCTTCAGCATCACCATGGGAACAGTTAGTTATGATTTGATATTTACTTTATTTTTTTCTGTGCACTCTAATCTCTTCTTTAATTCATTTACATTTCTTCCATATTTTCCTTTACCCCTCTCTTCATGTCAGGTTCCTTTTTTGCTGTTATTACTGTCAGACCATAACAATGATGCTTCACAGTTTTAATCGGCGACATTTGTCACCCAATCAATCAGGTGTCAATCATGTGTCTAAGTAAACGCACAGGTTCTTCTCTGGCAGATGAGCCTTTGAACAGTGTGTGCTTTAATTGGCAATTACACTTCAAACATGTTGAGCTGTCCAGCTGTTTGTCGACCTAAGCGTTGGATATATAAAAAAACAAGATTGTGTTTCATAGTCGTCTGTGGACAGGTAATATTTGTACCTGCAGGTAAACCTTTGCACTGTCCACACATCCTGTATATACATTGAATATGCAGTATTAAGTTAGTATTGGGTGTCACGAGTACCTCGACTCTGAATAGTATATCACTTATAGTCATCATCTACAGCTTTATCCTCCACCAGAGGGTCGCGGGGGGGCGATAGGCGGGGTACACCCTGGACAGTTGGCCAGTCCATCGCAGGGCCACACACACACACACTCACACTCACTCCTATGGTCAATTTAAAGTGAGTGTCCAATTTACCTAATCCCCACATTGCATGTTTTTGGACTGTGGGAGGAAGCCGGAGAACCCGGAGAGAACCCACGCACACACGGGGAGAACATGCAAACTCC